>NC_072408.2:0-5000 GCF_028858775.2 Pan troglodytes
ACCCTAACCCTAACCCTAACCCTAACCCACCCTAACCCCTAACCCTAACCCTAACCCTAACCCTAACCCTAACCCTAACCCTAACCCTAACCCTAACCCTAACCCTAACCCTAACCCTAACCCTAACCCTAACCCTAACCCTAACCCTAACCCTAACCCTAACCCTAACCCTAACCCTAACCCTAACCCTAACCCTAACCCTAACCCTAACCCTAACCCTAACCCTAACCCTAACCCTAACCCTAACCCTAACCCTAACCCTAACCCTAACCCTAACCCTAACCCTAACCCTAACCCTAACCCTAACCCTAACCCTAACTACTTATTACTACCCTAACCCTAACCCTAACCCTAACCCTAACCCTAACCCTAACCCTAACCCTAACCCTAACCCTAACCCTAACCCTAACCCTAACCCTAACCCTAACCCTAACCCTAACCCTAACCCTAACCCTAACCCTAACCCTAACCCTAACCCTAACCCTAACCCTAACCCTAACCCTAACCCTAACCCTAACCCTAACCCTAACCCTAACCCTAACCCTAACCCTAACCCTAACCCTAACCCTAACCCTAACCCTAACCCTAACCCTAACCCTAACCCTAACCCTAACCCTAACCCTAACCCTAACCCTAACCCTAACCCTAACCCTAACCCTAACCCTAACCCTAACCCTAACCCTAACCCTAACCCTAACCCTAACCCTAACCCTAACCCTAACCCTAACCCTAACCCTAACCCTAACCCTAACCCTAACCCTAACCCTAACCTAACCCTAACCCTAACCCTAACCCTAACCCTAACCCTAACCCTAACCCTAACCCTAACCCTAACCCTAACCCTAACCCTAACCCTAACCCTAACCCTAACCCTAACCCTAACCCTAACCCTAACCCTAACCCTAACCCTAACCCTAACCCTAACCCTAACCCTAACCCTAACCCTAACCCTAACCCTAACCCTAACCCTAACCCTAACCCTAACCCTAACCCTAACCCTAACCCTAACCCTAACCCTAACCCTAACCCTAACCCTAACCCTAACCCTAACCCTAACCCTAACCCTAACCCTAACCCTAACCCTAACCCTAACCCTAACCCTAACCCTAACCCTAACCCTAACCCTAACCCTAACCCTAACCCTAACCCTAACCCTAACCCTAACCCTAACCCTAACCCTAACCCTAACCCTAACCCTAACCCTAACCCTAACCCTAACCCTAACCCTAACCCTAACCCTAACCCTAACCCTAACCCTAACCCTAACCCTAACCCTAACCCTAACCCTAACCCTAACCCTAACCCTAACCCTAACCCTAACCCTAACCCTAACCCTAACCCTAACCCTAACCCTAACCCTAACCCTAACCCTAACCCTAACCCTAACCCTAACCCTAACCCTAACCCTAACCCTAACCCTAACCCTAACCCTAACCCTAACCCTAACCCTAACCCTAACCCTAACCCTAACCCTAACCCTAACCCTAACCCTAACCCTAACCCTAACCCTAACCCTAACCCTAACCCTAACCCTAACCCTAACCCTAACCCTAACCCTAACCCTAACCCTAACCCTAACCCTAACCCTAACCCTAACCCTAACCCTAACCCTAACCCTAACCCTAACCCTAACCCTAACCCTAACCCTAACCCTAACCCTAACCCTAACCCTAACCCTAACCCTAACCCTAACCCTAACCCTAACCCTAACCCTAACCCTAACCCTAACCCTAACCCTAACCCTAACCCTAACCCTAACCCTAACCCTAACCCTAACCCTAACCCTAACCCTAACCCTAACCCTAACCCTAACCCTAACCCTAACCCTAACCCTAACCCTAACCCTAACCCTAACCCTAACCCTAACCCTAACCCTAACCCTAACCCTAACCCTAACCCTAACCCTAACCCTAACCCTAACCCTAACCCTAACCCTAACCCTAACCCTAACCCTAACCCTAACCCTAACCCTAACCCTAACCCTAACCCTAACCCTAACCCTAACCCTAACCCTAACCCTAACCCTAACCCTAACCCTAACCCTAACCCTAACCCTAACCCTAACCCTAACCCTAACCCTAACCCTAACCCTAACCCTAACCCTAACCCTAACCCTAACCCTAACCCTAACCCTAACCCTAACCCTAACCCTAACCCTAACCCTAACCCTAACCCTAACCCTAACCCTAACCCTAACCCTAACCCTAACCCTAACCCTAACCCTAACCCTAACCCTAACCCTAACCCTAACCCTAACCCTAACCCTAACCCTAACCCTAACCCTAACCCTAACCCTAACCTAACCCTAACCCTAACCCTAACCCTAACCCTAACCCTAACCCTAACCCTAACCCTAACCCTAACCCTAACCCTAACCCTAACCCTAACCCTAACCCTAACCCTAACCCTAACCCTAACCCTAACCCTAACCCTAACCCTAACCCTAACCCTAACCCTAACCCTAACCCTAACCCTAACCCTAACCCTAACCCTAACCCTAACCCTAACCCTAACCCTAACCCTAACCCTAACCCTAACCCTAACCCTAACCCTAACCCTAACCCTAACCCTAACCCTAACCCTAACCCTAACCCTAACCCTAACCCTAACCCTAACCCTAACCCTAACCCTAACCCTAACCCTAACCCTAACCCTAACCCTAACCCTAACCCTAACCCTAACCCTAACCCTAACCCTAACCCTAACCCTAACCCTAACCCTAACCCTAACCCTAACCCTAACCCTAACCTAACCCTAACCCTAACCCTAACCCTAACCCTAACCCTAACCCTAACCCTAACCCTAACCCTAACCCTAACCCTAACCCTAACCCTAACCCTAACCCTAACCCTAACCCTAACCCTAACCCTAACCCTAACCCTAACCCTAACCCTAACCCTAACCCTAACCCTAACCCTAACCCTAACCCTAACCCTAACCCTAACCCTAACCCTAACCCTAACCCTAACCCTAACCCTAACCCTAACCCTAACCCTAACCCTAACCCTAACCCTAACCCTAACCCTAACCCTAACCCTAACCCTAACCCTAACCCTAACCCTAACCCTAACCCTAACCCTAACCCTAACCCTAACCCTAACCCTAACCCTAACCCTAACCCTAACCCTAACCCTAACCCTAACCCTAACCCTAACCCTAACCCTAACCCTAACCCTAACCCTAACCCTAACCCTAACCCTAACCCTAACCCTAACCCTAACCCTAACCCTAACCCTAACCCTAACCCTAACCCTAACCCTAACCCTAACCCTAACCCTAACCCTAACCCTAACCCTAACCCTAACCCTAACCCTAACCCTAACCCTAACCCTAACCCTAACCCTAACCCTAACCCTAACCCTAACCCTAACCCTAACCCTAACCCTAACCCTAACCCTAACCCTAACCCTAACCCTAACCCTAACCCTAACCCTAACCCTAACCCTAACCCTAACCCTAACCCTAACCCTAACCCTAACCCTAACCCTAACCCTAACCCTAACCCTAACCCTAACCCTAACCCTAACCCTAACCCTAACCCTAACCCTAACCCTAACCCTAACCCTAACCCTAACCCTAACCCTAACCCTAACCCTAACCCTAACCCTAACCCTAACCCTAACCCTAACCCTAACCCTAACCCTAACCCTAACCCTAACCCTAACCCTAACCCTAACCCTAACCCTAACCCTAACCCTAACCCTAACCCTAACCCTAACCCTAACCCTAACCCTAACCCTAACCCTAACCCTAACCCTAACCCTAACCCTAACCCTAACCCTAACCCTAACCCTAACCCTAACCCTAACCCTAACCCTAACCCTAACCCTAACCCTAACCCTAACCCTAACCCTAACCCTAACCCTAACCCTAACCCTAACCCTAACCCTAACCCTAACCCTAACCCTAACCCTAACCCTAACCCTAACCCTAACCCTAACCCTAACCCTAACCCTAACCCTAACCCTAACCCTAACCCTAACCCTAACCCTAACCCTAACCCTAACCCTAACCCTAACCCTAACCCTAACCCTAACCCTAACCCTAACCCTAACCCTAACCCTAACCCTAACCCTAACCCTAACCCTAACCCTAACCCTAACCCTAACCCTAACCCTAACCCTAACCCTAACCCTAACCCTAACCCTAACCCTAACCCTAACCCTAACCCTAACCCTAACCCTAACCCTAACCCTAACCCTAACCCTAACCCTAACCCTAACCCTAACCCTAACCCTAACCCTAACCCTAACCCTAACCCTAACCCTAACCCTAACCCTAACCCTAACCCTAACCCTAACCCTAACCCTAACCCTAACCCTAACCCTAACCCTAACCCTAACCCTAACCCTAACCCTAACCCTAACCCTAACCCTAACCCTAACCCTAACCCTAACCCTAACCCTAACCCTAACCCTAACCCTAACCCTAACCCTAACCCTAACCCTAACCCTAACCCTAACCCTAACCCTAACCCTAACCCTAACCCTAACCCTAACCCTAACCCTAACCCTAACCCTAACCCTAACCCTAACCCTAACCCTAACCCTAACCCTAACCCTAACCCTAACCCTAACCCTAACCCTAACCCTAACCCTAACCCTAACCCTAACCCTAACCCTAACCCTAACCCTAACCCTAACCCTAACCCTAACCCTAACCCTAACCCTAACCCTAACCCTAACCCTAACCCTAACCCTAACCCTAACCCTAACCCTAACCCTAACCCTAACCCTAACCCTAACCCTAACCCTAACCCTAACCCTAACCCTAACCCTAACCCTAACCCTAACCCTAACCCTAACCCTAACCCTAACCCTAACCCTAACCCTAACCCTAACCCTAACCCTAACCCTAACCCTAACCCTAACCCTAACCCTAACCCTAACCCTAACCCTAACCCTAACCCTAACCCTAACCCTAACCCTAACCCTAACCCTAACCCTAACCCTAACCCTAACCCTAACCCTAACCCTAACCCTAACCCTAACCCTAACCCT